>NC_069507.1:84525240-84545240 GCF_027579735.1 Bombina bombina | reverse complement strand
GACAACCCAGGTTGTTCACTAAAAATGGGCCGGCATCTAAACTTACATTCTTGCATTTCAAATAAAGATACCAAGAGAATGAAGAATATTTGATAATAGGAGTAAATTAGAAAGTTGCTTAAAATGTCATGCTCAATCTGAATCATTTTGGGTACAGTGTCCCTTTAATTATGCCATACTTTGGACACTAGAACTGGCTTATATTCAGAATATTTACAAAGAGATACAACTCAAGAATGAAGCAGATTAAAAAAGACTTTTGTGAAGAAAATATATATATATTTTTTTTTATTTTTTTTTAAAAAGAATCTTTCAATATTTACTAAAGATCAAATAATTTTATATTTACTAAATATCAAAATTATCAACATTCGAAAAGATTTTTTTTTTTTTTTTAAAGAATTGTCTGATCTCAAACAATTACTGCATTCAATTCTCAGCTTTTATATTTCCGGTTTACTGATAAATTTATAGCAAGTGATCATAAATTTAAATTTTTTTTAAAAAATGTTTTATTTAATTCCTTGAAACATGAGTGAAGAACGTAGGACTTCACAATAAAGCTAATCAAAGATTGGTGAAAAATGTAGTTAATAAAAAAAAATAAAAACAATGATGGCATTTTACTAATAAGAAAAAAAACTCCCAAAAAAACAAACCTATTAAATATTGAAGGAACAGCAACTTGATCAACCCCAGCACACATACGGTGTAAATAATTGAAATGGGGTGAATACTGAGCCATCATAGATTTCCCATCCTGTTTTATTATGATGTGTATGCCAAGAATAAATAAAATGATTTTGGGTTAACTCCCATGAAGAATTTACAATATGTGGAGGGACAAAGGAAGTGGCTATGCTGCAGGTTTGTGGTTTCTCTTTAAAATGTAAACTCTTAATTTTTTGATCAAACTATTTCCTGGGAAACAAAAAAATATTTAAAATGTAATTGTTTACATAACTTTACAGGATTAGGAATGTATCAAAATGAATGTATCTATAACAACAATCGTCAAAGTGAATTAACCCCTTGAGTGCTTATGACGGCTCTGAGCCATCGCAGAGTTTCCTACTCAGGTGCTAACGACGGCTCAGAGCCGTCGCTAGCACTTTTTCACCTTGAGGGAGATCTGGGGGCTCCCACCCGCTCATACCCCAGCGATCGGGCCTGTATACTGAGAGGCATCGCCGGGGCTTCACGTTTTGCGTGGTGACATCACACGCAATGACGTAATGATGTCACAGCGCAACTTTATTAAAAAAGACAATGACAAATATAGGGAAAGGGGTCATGCTGCTTAGAAGCCTGTATCTCAGGCATTTAAGCAGCTACAGACCCACAGTTGTAAAGGTAATCGCCTAACCTTTCCAACAGTATAAGTATTGGGGATCGGGAAAAAAAAAAAGGTAAAAAAAAAAGTTTAAAAAAAAAGTTAAGAAAAAAAGATTAAAAAACCCTCAAATGAGCATAGCACCCAGGAAGGAAAGTGCTTAGCACTCAAATGGTTAAAGGACCTAGCTCTAGAGATGTATAAAATATTTAAGGGTGAAGATGAGTCGCAGAAGAGGGTATGCTCAAAATCACATGGAAACAATTATTTCAGGAAGAACTATTCTCCTAAAAGGTTAATGTATGACCTTCATATATTATTAATTGAAGACAAATAGACCAATGCAATCCCCAAATACCAATATTGGATGATGGATGACCTGCAGCTCTTCTTTAAGCCGTTCTCTTATTTTAACTCATTACATAAGCCAGCTGGTAAAAAAACATAATTTATGCTTACCTGATAAATTTATTTCTCTTGAAGTGTATTCAGTCCACGGGTCATCCATTACTTATGGGATATATTCCCTTCCCAACAGGAAGTTGCAAGAGGATCACCCAAAGCAGAGCTGCTATATAGCTCCTCCCCTCACATGTCATATCCAGTCATTCGACCGAAACAAGACAAGAAAGGAGAAACCATAGGGTGCAGTGGTGACTGACTGTTTTAATTAAAATTAGATCTGCCTTAAAAAGACAGGGCGGGTCGTGGGACTGAATACACTACAAGAGAAATAAATTTATCAGGTAAGCATAAATTATGTTTTCTCTTGTTAAGTGTATTCAGTCCACGGGTCATCCATTACTTATGGGATACCAATACCAAAGCTAAGTACACGGATGAAGGGAGGGACAAGGCAGGAACTTAAACGGAAGGAACCACTGCCTGTAGAACCTTTCTCCCAAAAACAGCCTCCGATGAAGCAAAAGTGTCAAATTTGTAAAATTTCAAAAAAGTGTGAAGCGAAGACCAAGTCGCAGCCTTGCAAATCTGTTCAGAGGCCTCATTCTTAAAGGCCCAGGTGGAAGCCACAGCTCTAGTAGAATGAGCTGTAATTCTCTCAGGGGGCTGCTGTCCAGCAGTCTCATAGGCTAAACGTATTATACTACGAAGCCAAAAAGAGAGAGAGGTTGCCAAAGCTTTTTGACCTCTCCTCTGTCCAGAATAAACGACAAACAGGGAAGAAGTTTGAAGAAAATCTTTAGTTGCCTGTAAATAGAATTTCAGGGCACGGACTACGTCCAGATTATGCAAAAGACGTTCCTTCTTTGAAGAAGGATTAGGGCACAATGATGGGACAACAATCTCCTGTTAGAAACTACCTTAGGTAAAAACCCAGGTTTAGTACGCAGAACTACCTTGTCTGAATGGAAAACCAGATAAGGAGAATCACAACGTAAAGCATATAACTCAGAGACTCTTCGAGCCGAGGAAATAGCCATCAAAAACAGAACTTTCCAAGATAAAAGCTTAATATCAATGGAATGAAGGGGTTCAAACGGAACACCCTGAATAACTTTCTATGTAGCTCCACACTGGCCTTCAAACATAATGAACAAACAGATTCATCTGTGTCAGACATGTTTAAACAGACTAGGAATGAGTCTAGCAAGCTTGGAAAACACTTTGAAATAAATTTACAAGCTCTAAATAAAACGTTACTGCGCCTTTAAGAAGCACAAAAAAATTGTCACAGTTGAAATAACAATAAACTAAATCTGTTACAGCAACCAAATTTTCACAGTAAAATATATAGTTTAGCAGAGCATTGCACCCACTAGCAAATGGATGATTAACCCCTTAATACCCAAAAACGGATAGTCAATATGCAAATAAACGTTTTTTAACACAGTCAAACACACTGTCACAGGTCTGCTGTGACTGATTACCTCCCTCAAAAAGACTTTTGAAAACCTCTGAGCTCTCTAGAGACGTCCTGGGTCATGCAGGAAGAAGCAGGAAGACTGTGACTGAATTTTTACTGCGCTAAAATAGGCCCCTCCCACTCATTATTACAGCAGTGGGAAACCTCAGTTAACTGTTTCTATGCAGAAATATAAGTCAGCCATGTGGAAAAATTCATGCCCCTATAAGTTTTATCACCAATGTACCTCACAAAAACGATTAAACATGCCAGTAAACGTTTTCAAAATCCCTTTTTTAAAGAGTATGTATTGTTATTTATAAGCCTGCTACCAGTCGCTTCTGCAGTTATGGCTCATTACATTACTTTCAGTATTAGCAGCATTTTCTTAGTCAATTTCCATTCCTTAGAAAATTACATTACTGCACATACATTTAATCAGCCTGATACAGTCGCTACCACTGCATTTAAGGCTGTACTTACATTACTTCGGTATAAACAGTATTTTCTTAGTCAATTCCATTCCTTAGAAAAATATTTTACTGCACATACCTCATTTGCAGGAGACCCTGCACGCTATTCCCTTTCTGAAGTTACCTCACTCCTCAGAATGTGCGAGAACAGCCAGTGGATCTTAGTTACTTCTGCTAAGATCATAGAAAACCCAGGCAGATTCTTCTTCCAAATACTGCCTGAGAAAAACAGCACACTCCGGTGCCATTTAAAAATAACAAACTTTTGATTGAAGAAATAATTAAGTATAAAACACCACACTCCTCTCACGACCTCCTACTATATTGAGGGTTGCAAGAGAATGACTGGATATGACATGTGAGGGGAGGAGCTATATAGCAGCTCTGCTTTGGGTGATCCTCTTGCAACTTCCTGTTGGGAAGGGAATATATCCCATAAGTAATGGATGACCCGTGGACTGAATTCACTTAACAAGAGAAACTACATTTTATGCTGGGTGCTGCCGTTTTGTAGTTCAGGTATTGTTAAATGCCTAGTCAAAAAGGATGATCTTCCTGGAGTCATTCTGAAGCAATTGATGACCCCAGACTAGTCATCAGAAGACATCCTGAAATTTGCCCACAGGCCAAAATATTTAAATGAGATCACTCTAGAGTCAATCACTGACTGTTAACGCTTGTGAAGTAATCAGTAAGGTAATCTACTAATCATTCTGAAGTCATCACCCAAAATATTTTACCTTAGCTGATGACTTTACAAACCTGATGATAAAAAAAGGAAAAGCACTAACGGCACTACTAGTGGTGTAGTCAGGAATTCCCAGTAACCTAAATTTCTTATTGTCCTATTAGATTATTGTACGAGAATTATACATTTAGGGATGGTGGTGCTGTGTACTGGGCAGAGAAAACTTTATTTAATCAGTTCTGGACTGATGGTACGTACACTTAGGGAGCACTCACATTCCTTATAGGCTATATTAAGTATAGAGCAATGCGATTGTGACAGAGATATGCTGTTTAAAATATAACCTTTATTAAGATGATTAACAAATGTAAAACTCACACACTTAAAAACACAAATGAGTTAAAGCTGGTAAGTAAATCATGTGTTAATCTTCAGTAAGCATGAAATTTGCCCACAGGCCAAAATATTTAAATGAGAAATACATTTAAATATACTCATGTGTATTTCACCAACAAGCAGACTTGCTTTGAACCACATTTATTTACAGACCATGGTTTAAATCCACAGCCTAGGTCTGTATTGATTTGTGCATTTTTCAAAATCACCCGAGTTAAAGGAATTTTTGTTGTTTAAAAAGAAAGATAATTCCTTTATTACCCATTCCCCAGTTTTGCATAACCAACAGAGTTATATAAATACACTTTTTACCTCTGTGATTATCTTGTATCTAAAGCCTCTGCAGACTCCCTCCTTATTTGAGTTCTTTTGACAGATTTGCTTTTTAGCCAATCAGTGCTCACTTCAGGGTAACTTCACATGCATGAGCTCAATGTTATCTATATGAAACACATGAACTAATGCCCTCTAGTGGTCAAAATGCATTCAGATTAGAGGCAGTCTTCAAGGTCTAAGAATTAGCTTTCAACTAAGAATACCAAGAGAACAAAGAAAAATTGGTGATAAAAGTAAATTGGAAAGTTGTTTAAAATTACATTCCCTATTTAAATCATGAATGTTTTTTTGGACTTGACTGTCTCTTTAAGCTTACTGACGATTAACACATGATTTACTTACCAGCTTTAACTCATTTGTGTTTTTAAGTGTGTTTGTTTTACATTTTTTAATTATCATAATAAAGGTTATATTTTAAACAGCTTATCTGTCACAATCTCATTGCTCTATACTTAATATAGCCTATAAGGAATGTGAGTGCTCCCTAATTGTACATACCATCAGTCCAGGACTGAAAACAAAAACAAGCCTGATGATGTCTGATGATGTGCAAATGACTTCTAAAGTAGTTTAACGGTCATCAAATGACTCCAGGATGGTATCTAAAGTAATCTGTTTTTGCTTGGGATCCTGTGTTAGAAGCAATGCACTTTCACAGATCAGTGATGTTACCGGCTATTTTATACCTGTTCCTTTCACTTCAGCTTACATAATAGAGAGTGGAAGTGTTGCATTTTGGCAGATTTTTTTTTTAAAGTTTAAAAGTTACATAACAAATATAAACTCCAAGATGGCAGTGTCCAGTGTGAAGATGCAGAGCTTCACTAACTGATATATGTAAGGGGTTAAATAAGAGAATGAGTTTGAAGACAGGAGTAAAAACAATAGTATGGGGAGTAGTAACTATTCTACTGTAGTTATACTCCGGAGTTTAAAGGGACACTGAACCCAAACTTTTTTTTGGTTTAGTACTCTGGACAGCACTTTTTTATTGGTGGATGAATTTATACACCAATCAGCAAGAACCCAGGTTGTTCACCAAAAATGGGCCAGCATTTAAACTTACATTCTTGCATTTTAAATAAAGATGCCAAGAGAACCAAGAAAATTTGATAATAGGAGTAAATTAGAAAGTTGCTTAAAATGTCATGCTCTATATGAATCACAAAAGAAAAAATGTGGGTTCAGTGTCCCTTTAATCTCCCTTTAAAATCAAACTTCCCCAATATCCCCTTTATGGGACACAAGGTTCAGGGTAAAATTATAGCAGTATAAGATCAGCAAATGAGCGGTCTGGGGAGGACTGTGCAGAGGCCCGATCTAAAGCACCCCACTCTGGAATGATTATCGAAGAAAAGTCTCATCAGTATTGTGATGTCCCTCAAAAAAGATGTTGCACGATTTCTCTCCATGCTGGAGGCTATTGTAGGATTTGAGCAGTCCCAGATTTCCATTACTGAAACAGGAACATAAATAAGGGGGGAAGTGACCAGAGGGCCAGAGCAATAGTACTTACTCTGAATTTTAAATGAAGAGATTTTTTTTGTCTAACAAATTTCAAAAATTACCTTTAATTTGCCAGCCCCCTGTATCATGTGACATCCATCATCCAATCACAGACTTGTATGTTTATACACTGTGACCTCTTAAATATGCTCAGTAGGAGCTGGTGACTCAAAATTTGCATATAAAAATATTGTGCATAATTTGACAATGAAAGTATATTGAAAAGTTTCTTAAAATTTCATGCTCTATCTGAAACATGAAAGTTTAATTTTGACTTGTGTCTCCTTAATTAATTGCTCCTCAAACTTTCTGCCAGAATTGTGCTATAAAATGTGTCCAGTGTATTTTATACAACAAATCCCTATCATGGCTTATTTTGGATCAATCAGTTTGTTTTTTTACAGTTTAATTCTTATGCATAAAAGTGTGTGATGTAAGACATTTCCTTTAAGAAAAATTAAATGCTGAGTGATACTCTTAACAATTGGGAAGGTATTTACATTAAAAGCAGGGTGGTTTGTAACATAAAAACACACTTGATTTAATGTTCCAAAAGCTGTTACACAAATAAAGAAAATTTGAAAGTACATATCAGCTTCAACATTCCTTGGCTGTGGGAATAGGTCCAACTCAGCAAAAAACTGCAAGAAATATAAATCATGGCTGCTGGTTACCTATAGAAGAAATTTTGAAAAACACACACATGGTTAGGAACTTGTGCCTAAATTACTTGACTCTCAATAAGCTGAGGTTTTTTTTTGCATCTTCTGCTTATATGTTTCAAATGAAGAATTACATTTCAGTACACTTTTGGTTTAATTTTTTTTTTTTTACAGAAAAACATGACCACCATGAACTTAAATTTTCATTTTTCAACCCTTTGGGTATGGTATACACTATAAACAATATTCCACTCCCTTTAAACAGGCTAATAAAAAAAATAAAGTATGCAAGTATTAAACAAATTTTTGCAGGATCCCCTTAAAAGGACACTAAAGTCAAAATTAAACGTTCAAGATTCAAATACAGCATACAATTTAAAAAAAAATATCATTCAAATTTACTTTCATTATCAAAATTGTGCACAGTCTTTTTGTACTTGGTAAGGCATCAGCTCCTACTGAGCATGTGCAAGAAATTACAGTATATACGTGTATGAGTCTGCGATTGGCTAATGTCTGTCACTTGATATAGGGGACAAGGAAATCAAAAGAAACTGAAATTTGTCAGAAAAAAATAAATAAATCTACAGCTCATCTGAAATTCAAAAGTAAACATTTAATTGTCTTTATGTTAGGCATTAAATTATTCTTTGTTCCTTTTACAAATGAAAGCCAAATATGGCAGCAGTATTTAGCTATTTCCGGAGACTGATTTATTAGTGTTAAAGTGCAACACACAAATATTTGTGCAACTCTACAAACCAATGATGAATAACAAACACAAAATGTATGATGGACCGATGAATAATGCAATTCAATTGATTTTTAAAGGAATATGAAACACTTTTTTTTCTTTCACGATTCAGAGCAGGCAATTTTAAGGAATTTCTAATTTACTCCTATTATCATTTCTTTTTCGTTCTCTGGGTATCTAATTGAAAAGCAAGAATGTATGCTTAGGAGCCAGCCCATTTTTGGTTCAGTGCTACCCAGGGTCTGAACCAAAAATGGGCCTTCTCCTAAGTTTATATTCTTGCTTTTTTCAAATAAAGATACCAAGAGAACAAAGAAAAACTGATCATTGGAGTAAATTAGAATGTTGCTTAAAATTGCATGCTCTATCTGAATAATGAAAGAATAAATTTGTGTTTCATATACCTTTAATACAAAAAGTATTGCCGCCTCCTCCTGTCAAGGCATTTGATTTGGTTTTAATATAGTGCCTGTCCCTTTTCCCAAATTTCTCTGTTTTATTAAGTATTTACTTCTGTGTACATCCATTTAACAATATGACGTTATATTGCGACCACTCTAAAAACTCGTCTCCCAATTCGTCAAGAAAGCAAAGATTGCCAATAGTTTTTTGGGAGAGATCCAGAGAAGTCTCTTCTAGGAAGGATACATATTTGGATGATGCCACATGTTTTCTCAACTAGGTCTAAACTATGGTTGGATGTTATTTAATAAAATATAATTTTGTGAATATGACTTCAATCACAAGCATTTGATTTAATGTGAAATGTTTTAAACTGGTTACTAAGTATTTTGTATTCTATATATTTTTTGCTATTGTTGACCCGATACCTGAGAGATCCAATTGAGAAATTGACCTTTTCATTCAGAGCATTTCAGTAAAAGTATCAATACAGGGAATCCATTGATAAGTGGTATTAAATTATTTAACTAAATTACATTACATGTTTTGTTCTTTTCTTTTTATATACCCATTAAATTGTACCCATTCACAAGAGTATTTGAAGCCTTGAATGTATGTATTTTTTAGTCTTCATAGTTCATAAATATAGAAGAATGGGTAATGTCTGCATTTATAGTTAAAGAAACAGTCTAGTCAAAATTAAACTTTCATGATTCAGATAGGGCATGCAATTTTAAACAACTTTCTAATTTACTCTTATTATCAAATTTGCTTTGTTCTCTTGGTATTCTTTGTTGAAAGCTAAACCTAGGTAGGCTCATATGCTTATTTTTAAGCCCTTGAAGGCTGCCTCCTTCCTCAGTGCATTTTCACAGGGTTTTTTTTACAACTAGACAGCGCTAGTTCACGTGTGCCATGTAGAGAACATAGTGCTGACTCCTAGGTAACTGAATGGGAGTGAGCACAGATTGGCTAAAAATCAAGTCTGTCAAAAGAACTGAAATAAGCGAGCAGTCTTTAGAGGCTTAGATACAAGGTAATCACAGAGGTAAAACGTATATTAATATAACCGTACTGGTTATTCAAAACTGTGGAATGGGTAATAAATGGGTGAATAAAAGGCATTATCTATCATTTTAAAAAATTTAAATTCTGGAATAGTTGCATAATACTAGTGCTTTCCTTCTGTGCCTGTAGCACTTTTAAAGCCATTCCCTCATTTTAACCTTTTTACAGGTGTTGGTTGGTCAAGAGCCACATCTTCATGCTGGGCGCCGCCATCTTGGAAATTAGGTATTCTTGCACTCTGTAACAGAAGTGGTGTACGTTTAGAAATTAGTGACAATGCCAACTCTGACAGCTGTATCTTGTAGACATGTGCATGGCGAAAAAAATTTGGTTCGGTTCGATTCGGATTTTTTCGAATTTCGGTTCGGATCCATTTGAAAACGGAAAAATTTGAATCAATTCGGTTCGGATTCGTTTCGGATTTATTCGGATTTGAATCAATTCGGCTGAATTCGGTTTGGCTCAGAATTTCGGTAAGTAGTCGGTGGGATGTGCTGTGTATTAGACTAGTATTATGTACTGTATATTAGGTGTAACCCATAGCAGAGTGATATAACCTAATATACTGTACAATACTAGTGTAATCCATGGCCAGCCGAATAAATCCGAACTAATTCGGATCTATTCAGTAGATTCGGCACTATTTTAATTCGGAAATTCGAATCGATCCGAATCCCAAATTTGCAGAATTTCCGAATCGATCCGAAACGAATCGCACATATCTAGTATCTTGCAATGTGGGTTACCATGCATGATACAGAGTGCGAGCGTTACATTCTTGCAGTGTCTGCCTAGCTTTGTATTATTCATGTCACCTTTATATACAAGGTATGTAACTATTAAACTGTTTATAAAAGCTGTAACAATATACACCTTTCACACTGTATTGTCTGTTGTTAACCAGAGTACATACCACTGTTGTGAAAAAGCTGACAACATATCTGTGCTCACCACTTCTGGCACAGGGTGCCAGAATACATTAGATCCAAGATGGCAGGACACAGTTTAAATTGTTTTTATTTATATGCATAACTTTGCTAACCGGCTTATAAGAGAACAGTTATAAAGAAAGCTACAACACAGGAGGAAAACCAATATCATACAGAGAAGTTAAAATTCTGTTGAAATTGTGTCCAGCGGTTTAATGCCCTTTTAATATTTTTGTTAATATTATCACAGCCAAGTGGAATGGACAGATATTTATGAAAAGTGAAACAATTATGTTAAAGGGAAAGTTTACTCCAGAATTTGTATTGTTTAAAAAGATAGATAACCCCTTTATTACCCACTCCCCAGTTTTGCATAACCAACACTGTAATATTAATATACTTTTTACCTCTGTGATTACCTTGTATCTAAGGCTCTGCAGACTGTCCCCTTATCTCAGTACTTTTGACAGACTTGAATTTTAGCCATCAGTGCCCTCTCATAAGTAACTCCACAGGCGTGAGCACAATGTTCTCTTATCTCAAAGCATTTGACAGTTTTATAGATGTCTGCAAGGGCTTAGAAATTAGCATGAACCTGCTAGGTTTAGCTTTTAACAAAGAATACCAAGAGAACAAAGCAAATTTGCTGATAAATGTGAATTGGAATTTTTTATTAAAATTGCATGTCACATCTGTATCATGAAAGTTTAATTTGGACTAGACTGTCCCTTTAACTATTAATATACTGATCTGAGCAACATGACACTTTTTTATATATGTATAAAGAAACCCAAAATGTACAAATATGACAAAGTAGATTTCTCCTGTATACAATCTTTACATGCATAGAACTAGATTAAAAGTAGCAAAACTATGATAGACAAGATGAAGCTTTCTTCAGCTTGATATTCAAATCTGCTAATGAAAACAGAGGCGAAATTGCTATATGACAAAGGGTTTTTAATATGAATTAATCATTATATGGGCTGAAAAAGCAGGTTCTAATTTAGTTTTTCATACAACCACCAGATCAATTTCTCTAATCTAGTGAATGTAGGAATTTTGTACATAAAAGCAACCCATTTTCTTAAGAAATTAGTTACGTTGTAACATTCCATTGCTGAGCAACACTTACAAGAATGTATAGAAACAAATGTGTGTGTCTGACCATAGCAGACAAACTATTTAACAGCATGCCTGGAAAGAAATCATTTCAAAGAAACAAAACAGATCTTCAAAGGTTTGAAAAATATCTTTGAAGGTTGTATCACTTGAAATTTCATTACACTTGCACTCATGAGATATTCTATAGACTGCAACAGTAGATATGAAATGCTTCTGAACCTGCACATAAAGCAATTTAATAACTAACGTCAGAACATTAAACACATTGTGATAAGTTATCAGAGGGTAGCCAGGTGAAGGAGGCATGTATGGAATTATAGTTGAGAAATAGCAATATAGAATTTAACTCTTGTCAGCGCTACGGAATTTGGCGGCGCTATACAAATAAATGATAATAATAATAATAATAATAATAGATAACTTAGTAAAATAGATCAAGTCTATGGTTTTTCTTTTACCCAGTCAATATTTAATGGTTTATAAAAGAGCAAAAAGAAAATGCTCTAATATTGAGCATATATGCATTATATTGCAAACCTATGTGTTCAAAAGGGTTAAACACATAGTTAAAGTTGGCTGCAGAGCAGCAATGCAATACTGGGAGCTAGCTAAACACATCTGGTGAGCCAATGACGAGCGACAAAGTGCACAGAATATACATATATGCATTCTGTGATTGGCTGATAGCAGTCACATGATACAGGAGGAGGGGAAATTGGATTTACTTTGAAATTTGCTCGAAAATATTCTACAGCTCATTTTAAATTCAACTGCATTGTCAAGTATTCAATTATATTGTATTTAGTGGTCCTTTAACAATTTTACTTAAAAGCCCTATTCTTCTGTAATGCCTATATAGGAAATCATTGTATAATATGGATTTTCTAATTGTCAGAACTTGACATGCACCCTTGTTGATTTCTGAAGGCTAATTCTGCTACATATCTGTCCCTAATTGGCTTTAACTGAAAACAAATGCAAAAAAATATTTGGCTACTGGGGGGAAAAACTGCACAAATAAGGATGTTAATTTGTTTTTAAAATGTTTACACTTGGCTAATGTTATTGGTTGCATGTGTTAGTATAAAGTACATTGATTTTCAGATGTTATCTGTTAAAAGCCAAAGTGCACAGCTGATACAGCAATTTGGGGAAAAAAATAATGCTTTATTTGAATCATTAAAGTAAAATTTTATAAAACACCAGACATTCCAATTTACTTCTATTGCTTAATTTGCTTTGCTCTCTTGGTATCCTTTGTTGAAAGTCATACCTAAGTAGGCTCAGGTGCCACAATGCATAACTGGGAGCTAGTTGCCGATTGGTGCATGCCCTTATGCCTGATTATTGTTTTACCCAATGTGTTCAGCTAGCTCCCAGTAGTACACTGCTGCTTCTGACATTAAACCCAATTTTTTTCTTTTATGGTACAGAGCATGAGACTTTAAACAACTTTCTAATTTACAGCTATTATCAATTTTTCTTAGTTCTCTTTGTATCTTTTGTTGAAAAGCAGGGAGGTATGCTTAGGCGCCGACCCATTTCTGGAGCACTATGTAGCAGCAGTTTTGTTATCCATTTGCAAAAGCACCTAATGGCAGCACTATTTCCCGCCATGTAATGTTCCAGATGTCTATCTAGGTATTTCTTCAACACAGAATATCATAGAAACAAAGCAAATTTGATAATAGAAGTAAATTGGAAAGTGTTTTTAAAAAATATATAAATTTTGGAGTTTCATATCCCTTTAATAAAGGATACCAAAAGAATAAAGCAAATTTGAAAATAGAAGTAAATTGGAATGTTGCATAAAACTGTATGATCATCTCAAACATGAAATAAATTTTTTAAGTTTTATGTCCCTTAAAGGGACACTGAACCCAATTTTTTTCTTTTGTGATTCTGATAGAGCATGACATTTTAAGCAACTTTCTAATTTACTCCTATTATCAAATTTTCGTCATTCTCTTGGTATCTTTATTTGAAATGCAAGAATGTAAGTTTAGATGCCGGCCCATTTTTGGTGAATAAGCTTGATTGTTCTTGCTGATTGGTGGATAAATTCAACCACCAATAAAAAAGTGCTGTCCAGTGTCTGAACCAAAAAAAAAAAAAGGTTAGATGCCTTATTTTTTCAAATAAAGATAGCAAGAGAACGAAGAAAAAAATGATAATAGGAGTAAATTAGAAAGTTGCTTAAAATTGCATGCTCTATCTGAATCACAAAATGGGTTCAGTGTCCCTTTAAGTGTCCCTCTAACATGACTCAATATACATAAAATATAGTAAAGCCCCAATACATTGTATTGCAAGTTTTAAAAACTCTTTTAAACAAACATTACTTAAGCATGACATCTGAGAGACTAACATTTAATGATCTTCTGTAGTAAATTTCAGCAGCAAAGAACAAATACCATTAGCATTACAAAAACGTATCCACTTTCTTGGGGGAGATATCTCTGTAGGTTCATTTGGAGAAGAAGGGTCTTAACCCTCATACCGGTAAAGATTTAATATACTTTAAACATGGGCTGGCCTTCAAAAATTGGCCAGTAATGTGATAATAAAACATCATACTTTCATAAAGCGCAGCAGATTTTTCATAACAGATGCCTTTTTTACTATGAAATTGTGATTATAATCTATTGCGCCAACAGTCTATTTTAAATTATTGCAGAGATTACATTTGAGGAAAACCTCGAAAGTTAGAGATAATTTAATGACGAAAGCTCACTGAATAAGCCAAAAGAGAATGAAAAAAGTACTTTTTCCCCCTTAATACATGGAATTTCTTATTTCAATGTACCCAGAGTCATAGCCCCCAAGCTAATGACCTTGGCTAATTAATGTAAATTGGCAGATTGCCCTGGACTGCTATAAAATGACTCAAACATTATGTTTCTTCCTAAAGGGACATTATACACTAGATTTTTCTTTGTATAAATGTTTTGTAGATGATCCATTTATATTGCCTATACAGCTTTTTTTTATTTTTAAAAATGCATAGTTTTGCTTATTTTTAAATAACATTACGCTGATTTTCAGACTCCTAACCAAACCCCAAAGTTTTAGGCATATACTGATGTATACCCACTCCAGCTTTCCCCTGTTTGTGTAAAGTCTTTTCATATGCAATGGGAGGGAAGGAGGGGAGTGTGCTTTTTTGTTATAGAACCACTTTTAGTGGGTGTTCCAGCTAACCTTTTTAACAGAGCTAAATTGGGAACTTCTAAGTAAGTTTTTAAACAGTTTTATACTGGATTTTTAGATCAGTATCTGTGCATATTATTCTTTATAGTATTGTCTAATACATGCAGTTAAATGAAAATTGGTGTATACTGTCCCTTTAAAAAGACATGAAAGTCAATTAAAAAGTCATGGTTCAGACCGAACCTGTAGTTTTAAGAGAGATTTCAATTTATATCTATGATCAAATTAGCTTTGTTCTCTTGAACTCCTTTAAAGAAAAGCATACCTAGGCAGGCTCATAAGCATCAATGGACTACTGAGAGCTAGCTGGTGAATGGTGGTTACACGCATCTCGTCATTGGCTCACCAAATGTATTCAGCTCCCAGGAATTCAGTGCTGCTCTCGCGCTAAATTTAACTGTGTTTAAGCTCAGAAAACAACAGTTACACAGGTAGGTAGGTGGTTAAGCTCAGCGAAATTAAAAGGGACATTAAGCACCGAGTACAAATTATAAGCATTGTATTGAGGTTATGCCCCGCTTCCCTCTATTCATGGGTGCTACCATGTTGTAATTTAGCTTGCACATCATTCCAGTGCTGATGTGTTTGCACATGTGCAATAACTTCTTCAGTTTCACAAATAGCGGCACCCATAATTAGAGGGGGGTGTATAGGTATTTATCTCTTTAAAAAAAAAAAAACATTTTAGCACTTTTGTCTCTTAAAAGGCACTAATAAAAAAAAATCTCACATTTTTGTATTTACTAATTTTTTAATTAAAGGGACAGAAAAGTCTGAAAAACTTTCATGATTCAGATAGAGCATACCATTTTAAACAACTCTACTTATTTACAATTTACTTCTATTATCAATTTTCTTAATTCGCAGGTTATCCATTGTCACTTTAATAACCTGATGGAGTAGAAGCAGATGAGAAAAATAGATTTTTCAGCATATGAACCGTGTCCTGTGTCATCCAATGCAGCTTCTGGAGTTGCTCCTATTTATCGTAACCCATGGAAAATTATGTGGCAGCTGTGAACAACCATATATTGGGCAGACAGTCAAGGTTCTTGACTTGGGAACCTGTCCAGCTATTTTCGCAGCTAATAGGCAGTGGACACTGTACTGTCCAGATGTACCATTGCAAAAAGACTTTAATTGCGGCCACCTGGTCACATGCAAGAGTAGGGCTGTCAATCAACCCAAACTAAATTGTTTGGGGTCTTTTATTTCCACCACCTCAGGAGGTGGTGGGAAAGGTAAGAAGCAGGGGTTGATTGAAATTTACATTCAGAAACAAACCTTATACTCTATTTGTACCACTTTTTTACATTTAACAAACACATTACCAAAAAAAGAAAAGAGCTCCGCTCCTGCATTCTTACTTTTTAATAATCTTATTAGAACTTTTGTCCCTATTCAGATTTCCTCTGAGTTTATTAAAGGGGTAAATTATATCACCTATAAAGGCAACCCTAAATAAATATTAACTCTGCTAATTTTGCCTTTCCAATCTCCCCGAAGCGCTGCAGTGCACAAAAAGAACTAACCCTACAACATGCTTGAGCCAGTTGTAAAATAATTGTGTAACCTCGATATAGAATTATAAAGCTCTTACCACATACAAAGGATGTAAAGAACTCTCAAAGAATTCTTTAGGATTAGGACACAAAGAAGGAATAACAATTTCTCTACTAATGTTGTTTAAATTCACAACCTTAGGAAAAAAAGAAGTCCACAAAACAACTTATCTAGATGAAAAAAAAATCTGATAAGGAGACACACAAGAGAGCTGATAAATCAGAAACTCTTGTAGCAGAAGAGATAGTCAAAAGGAACAACACTTTCCAAGAAAGTAGAAAATCTTCAAACCAAATAAGACTCCAAAAAGGAGAAATTAATAAATGAACAGGCTTGATCCCAACCAAAGCCTGAACAAAACAGTGAATATCCGGAAGTTTAAACAATCTTTCTAGAAAATAAAACAGAAAGAACAGAGATTTATCCTTTCAAAAAATTTGCAGACAAACTTATCCAAACCATCCTGAAAAGCTGTAAAATCCTAGGAATTCTAAAAGAATGCCGAGAGAATGTATGAGAACACTATAAAATATAGGTTTTCAAAACCTGATAATACATGTTCTTTGAAACAAACTTATAAGCCTGCAACATAGCTATAAAAATGAATTCAGAGATACCTCTATGACTAAAAACTAATCAATTTCCATACCCCCAAATTAGTAATTTGAAATCACGATGGAAAAATAGCCCTTAGAACAAGAGGGCTGGCCAAAGAGAAAGCGGCCAAGGATGGCAACTTAGACATCTCAACAAGATCCACATACCAAACCTGTAAGGCAATAATGCTGATGCTATCAGAAACACATGACACTGTTCCAATATGATCTTGGAAATCACCTTTGGAAGAAAAGAGGCGGAAGGATGTAGTCAGGTTGCAAAACCAAGACACTGCTAATACATCCACCATCTCCACCTGAGGATCCCTGGACCTGAAAAGGTACCTGGGAAATTGAGAAAACACATCTATATACAGGGAGTGCAGAATTATTAGGCAAGTTGTATTTTTGAGGCTTAATTTTATTGTTGAACAACAACCATGTTCTCAATGAACCCAAAAAACTCATTAATATCAAAGCTGAATAGTTTTGGAAGTAGTTTTTAGTTTGTTTTTAGTTATAGCTATTTTAGGGGGATATCTGTATGTGCAGGTGACTATTACTGTACATAATTATTAGGCAACTTAACAAAAAACAAATATATACCCATTTCAATTATTTATTTTTACCAGTGAAACCAATATAACATCTCAACATTCACAAATATACATTTCTGACATTCAAAAACAAAACAAAAACAAATCAGTGACCAATATAGCCACCTTTCTTTGCAAGGACACTCAAAAGCCTGCCATCCATGGATTCTGTCAGTGTTTTGATCTGTTCACCATCACCATTGCGTGCAGCAGCAACCACAGCCTCCCAGACACTGTTCAGAGAGGTGTACTGTTTTCCCTCCTTGTAAATCTCACATTTGATGATGGACCACAGGTTCTCAATGGGGTTCAGATCAGGTGAACAAGGAGCCCATGTCATTAGATTTTCTTCTTTTATACCCTTTCTTGCCAGCCACGCTGTGGAGTACTTGGACGCGTGTGATGGAGCATTGTCCTGCATGAAAATCATGTTTTTCTTGAAGGATGCAGACTTCTTCCTGTACCACTGCTTGAAGAAGGTGTCTTCCAGAAACTGGCAGTAGGACTGGTAGTTGAGCTTGACTCCATCCTCAACCCGAAAAGGTCCCACAAGCTCATCTTTGATGATACCAGCCCAAACCAGTACTCCACCTCCACCTTGCTGGCGTCTGAGTCGGACTGGAGCTCTCTGCCCTTTACCAATCCAGCCACGGGCCCATCCATCTGGCCCATCAAGACTCACTCTCATTTCATCAGTCCATAAAACCTTAGAAAAATCATCAGTCTTGAGATATTTCTTGGCCCAGTCTTGACATTTCAGCTTGTGTGTCTTGTTCAGTGGTGGTCGTCTTTCAGCCTCTCTTACCTTGGCCATGTCTCTGAGTATTGCACACCTTGTGCTTTTGGGCACTCCAGTGATGTTGCAGCTCTGAAATATGGCCAAACTGGTGGCAAGTGGCATCTTGGCAGCTGCACGCTTGACTTTTCTCAGTTCATGGGCAGTTATTTTGCGCCTTGGTTTTTCCACACGCTTCTTGCGACCCTGTTGACTATTTTGAATGAAACGCTTGATTGTTCGATGATCACGCTTCAGAAGCTTTGCAATTTTAAGAGTGCTGCATCCCTCTGCAAGATATCTCACTATTTTTGACTTTTCTGAGCCTGTCAAGTCCTTCTTTTGACCCATTTTGCCAAAGGAAAGGAAGTTGCCTAATAATTATGCACACCTGATATAGGGTGTTGATGTATTAGACCACACCCCTTCTCATTACAGAGATGCACATCACCTAATATGCTTAATTGGTAGTAGGCTTTCGAGCCTATACAGCTTGGAGTAAGACAACATGCATAAAGAGGATGATGTGGTCAAAATACTCATTTGCCTAATAATTCTGCACTCCCTGTAGAGACACCACTCTCCCGGATGTAAAGACTAAGATAATCCACCTCCTAAATGTCTAAAATCGCAGAAAATAAACAGGAGATGAATTCCATCTAAGAACGTATTCAAGATACTTCTTAATTGCTTAAGGAACTACGAGTCCCTATTGTTGATTGACATATGCCACAGTTGTGATATTGTCTGTCTGAAAGCAAAAAATGAAAAAGTTCTCTCCTAAAAAAAGAGGCCAAGCCTGAAAGAGCTCTGAAAAAATAGCACAGATTTCTAAAATATCGATTGGAAACCTTGCCTCTTGAAGTTTCCAGACCCCTTGTGCTGTCAAAAGACCCTCAGACAGCTCCCCAACCTGTAAAACTTGCATCCATTAAGAATACAGTCCAGGAAGGACAAACAAAAGTAGGCCCCCTGAATAAAATGATGATAGACTAATCACCAAAACAGAGAGAGAAGAATGTTAGGATTTAAAAATATCAACTGTGTTATCTAAAAACAATTCCTGTATCATTGATTCAATATGCAAAGCAAAAAGAAATCTCAGATGAAAAACGAGCAAAGGGAACCACGCCCGATGCCACAGTTATGAGACCTAAAACTTCTATGCACATAGCCATGGAAAGAAATGTTCTAGACTGTAAGTTTGACAGGCTAACACCACTTACAATTGACTTTTGTCTGATAAAGACAAAGACATGAACACAGAATCGATCTAGAAACCCAAAAAGAAGTGACCCTTGACTGAGGAATCACGAAACTTAGGTAAATTAAATTCTCTAACCATGTCTTGAAGAAACAAAACTTAGTTGAATCATATATTTGAATACTGCTCTTTCATATGTATGCATTGGGTACTTGTAAAGCACGTCTAATCACCCGTAAGGGACTGAAGACGCTGCTCATTTAAAATTACCTCAGAAGAATGAAAGGCTGAATTAACCTCGCCGGAAATCGAACCTGCAACCCTCAAGTTGCTACAGAGCTCAGCCACAGTGCATTAGAATGCTGAGCTATCTGTCCGGCTTTAATAAACGAAAAGTTTAAGCTAATACCAAGATACCATCCAAATAGGGAAGCACCACAATGCCCTACTGTCTGAAGACATAAGAGCACCAAGAACCTTTGAAAAGATTCATAAAGCTGTCACTAAACCAAATGGAGAA